>NC_057812.1:591615805-591618195 GCF_018294505.1 Triticum aestivum | reverse complement strand
ACACGCACGCACGCACGCACGCACCCCCCGCACACACTAATACTCCATCTCTCTCTCTCTCTCACACACAAACTAAGACTCCATCTCTCTCTCTCTCTCTCACACATACACCCCACACACACACTAAAACTCCATCCCACACACACATGCTCTAGGCGGAGAATTTTTTCCTACCACCCTTCATCCAACCTTACCCGTATGATAAACAATCACCTTTATTTACTTGCATAACATGGACAAATTCCACTTTACTTTAGTAGTCAGCAAACTTATCATCTGTACCCTTATAAAAAATGAGTTGGCGGTGATGGTGTGCCTGCCATCTTGTAATACAGACCGTATGATCTATATCCGAGGATAGAAAGCAAACTAAGATAATTTTACAAAAGATACCCGCACCTCTCTCAACATCATTATCTCCCGCAACCTCATTCCTCGGCAATTAAAAAAGGAATAAGTCCCTGGAACAATATAGCATGCATGGTGGCCGTTGCCGCCTGCCAGCGCCATCCATCCCCATGCCTCCGCCCATTCCGACCACCAGTCACCACCACGCTCCACTCCTCCTCTCCTTATCTCTCATCTTTCATTTTTTCAATGAAATTCTTGAGATACCAGTTTTTCGATAAAATTATCAAGATATCATTAGTCTTTACACATGGGATTATTCCTGCATGGGTCAATCACAACAGGTGTTTTGTAAAATATGCATATTGATGTTCTGTGCAATGCACGAGAATCTTGCTTGTAAATATATAACAAAAATCACGAGTAGGAAGTGACATTTTTTGACACAACCACATTAACATGGCCACGTAAATCACTAGCTAAAGTAAATACCATTATACTTATATCCCGATGCAAAAGGTTGAGTACATGTCCGAAGAGTAGAATCGCACACACGCACTCTTTCTCTCAGAATCTCTCTCTCACATACACACCAGTTACATGACACCCACTTAAGCAGACACGTATGTTACAATTTGTGCACCCTCAGGTACACGTGATGCGGCGCATTTATTTAAGTCGGAAGGTGAACCCAAACAATAGCTGCATTCATTCCCCTCCTACCGCCTCTTCTCTGGTCGCTGTCACCCGGTAGCCATGGGCCGGCCGAAGGTAACAACATACGCCATACTCCCGCCGGAGTGGCGCTTTAATACGGAAATTTTAGTGGTCATGCATGCATCTTTTTGTGCTAGCACTCCTATATAAGGGTTGACCGGTCGCTTCCCACGGACGTGCGGGGGCGGTGGAAGAGGAAGGGGAAGGGAAGCAGGATGTGGAGTAACGTTTTTTACCACAATTTCTTAAGAAACTGAGTGCAAAAATTGAGTAGTTTTGCAAACTACCAGTACTACACCTGAAAACGGTTGAAAACCTATACTCCCTTGCCAGCGCGCGCTTCCTGCATGAAACGGTCTGCGTCACCCTGGAGCGTCAGTGCCGCATTAATGCTCGGCCAGAGCAGAGGCGACCTCTCACTGGCGCCGACTTTGAAGTGGCGCGACGGCCGAGAGAGCGCCGCTTCCCGGTGCACGCGACTGCTCCGCGTCGAGACTGGCCGTAGGCCCTGTTTGGATCCATGGGTTAGAGTTAGTTTGAGCTAGTTGGGGCTCAAATAGCCCTAAAGTATCCAAGCATGAGGGTTTAAATTGGAGCAAGTTGCACCGAACCCACCAAAAAAAACTATCCCACCCAAGAGGTGCTAACTGAAGATAGTTCTCATTGGGACCACTGAAAAATCACTTTTCTCTCTCCATGAAGTGCATTTATTGTCAATCTAACCCTGTCACCCAAACACCTCTTTGGCTACAGTTAGTTCAGGGTTAGTCATGAGTTAGTCTAACCTCTAGCTAAGTTAGAGTATCAAACAGGAGCAGTATAGGACATCCAAGTTGCTCAAAGCATACAGGCAAATTCGTACATGAAAGGATTTTTTTATTTGTGAAAACGGAACGTGAAAGGAATTTATTTTAGAATGCTCTTGGCATGTCGCTAACATGTGATAGTTAACCGACCTCAATAGACGACAGAAACGCCAGCCCGCCGCACTTTGATAGAGATGAGGAGGGAGAAGCGATACAGGCTGCTGGATTACTAGAGATAGGTGTTGCACGGAAGCCAAGAAATATGGTGATAGCGTGGGTTAGCCATGTACTAGTATGATGTAACTACACTGGGCTGCCATGTTTCGTACTCTTCCAGTCCACTTTGTAGATGATCGGTTAATTTTATATCACTGAATAATATTAAATATTTTGAGTGCAGACGCTCCACCACGAGGTTCCTTGCTCCTTCTCGGTCGTCCGGAATCTATGTTCTTCCACTCCGGGCGCGCTCCAAAGCCCTCTTCGACGTACTGTCGTAGGAGCAAACGAAGGAGATCG